>NC_092821.1:113927459-113944959 GCF_023375885.2 Dermacentor andersoni | reverse complement strand
AACAGCGAGCTAAAACAAACACCTGCGATGAGTGAATGCGTATTTGAAAACTGTACTGAGTCTGACCACATTAGGCGCACCGAAATACCTCACACGAGAATTCCGCAGAGCTCTTTCTTCCTTGTTTCTTTTTTTCTTTTCTTTTTTGATTGGACAGTAATTAATGTCATGCAGTTATCGTGTAGTCTGTAGCAGCTGCGATCACGTTTACTTGCTACAAAAGCAAGCTATAAAGAAAGCTTTATTTGAGACTGCATAACATCAGTGATAATGGCCAACCCCTGGCAAGAAAGCACTTACAAGCTAGCAACAGTCTCAATTAAGTTTCAGAAAATAAACTGGAAGGAGAATCTTATTTCTCTCGTTAGCCGATGTGTGTGACACTGTGGTGATTCAATGGCAGAGGCTTAGTTCTGAAGCTAGGCATCTCTTAACGCCCGACTGCAATGTTTGCAGGTGTCCTTTCTCCTCCATTTAATTCGTATGCATCATTTTCTCTCTTTATCATAACCGTAGCAACTTCCTCCCTCTCCTTTTGTTGCCCTTCCCCCTTACCCCAACGCTGAGGACAGAGTAATTCGGTTGCTGAGAACAGCAGAACACAGCTGGCTCGAACAGAAAGTTCAGCAGGCCTTAACATACTAGAACACAGTAGTTCTGGGCGGCGTCTGAGTCGTTCTCTTAGAACAAATTTATCTCGCTCTCTCTATAACTCAGGTACACCACTATCACGTATCTCTGTTTCATGTAATCAGGCAAAATTGGTGTTCTCCATTTCTTTTTGTTAGCATTTCATTTCGGCGTAATAGTAGTATGCTATGTCGTTCATCAATATTGATCCGCAAATCTAAAGAAGGTGGTGACAATATTCACTCTGGCATTACTGTCACGCTGTAGTCTGTAATGGCTGGAAAATTGCCACCGCAACGTTCTGAGTATTTCCAAGGTACTTGAGAAGATAGCCCTAATGTTGCAACTAAAAAGATAATCTGGACTACCAGAAAATTTTACAGGGCGGCTACATATATATGCAGCTATGGTTCGTACAAACACAGATGACCTGAATTCTCGCAGTGAGTTATCGTTATTACTAGGTCATGAACACCAGGTTGGCATCCATTCGACATTATCTAAAAAAAAAGACGAACATAATCATGGGCTGACTCTAAGAAAGTAATTTACTAGCGCCGTCCTTTCAATAAACAGTCAGCGTTCAAAGAGAATAAAAGCGCGAAACGATAATGCTACCCGCGGTTCAAAGGCTCGTAAAGCGTGGACAGGCGTCATTGCTTTTCGGTTAACGCCCGAGACAGGTAAGTACACAAGAGTATTTGCTCCCCCCCCCTCCCAATCCCGACCACGAGAGCTCCGGCTTCCAGCTAAGGCTCGTCAAAGCGAAGAACGCAACAGGCCTCACTTTGAGCCGGTCTTCTTGAGATACAGACAGACGCACACAGACGCAAGCAGAAGCACCGAGATGAAAGCTAGAGCGCAACGAGGGCATTTTCTTGCTTCCTTTCATTCTTTCTTTTTGCCCCGATTTCCGCGCACTTGTTACTCGAAGACTCAGGGGATAAAAGTTCCGGAGGGTGCTAATACAAACGCTGGAGGCCCTTGAAGAGCCGCCTTAAAAGCCACGTGAGAGGATAAACAAAAAAGCTGACATAAAAAAGAAATGAACGTACACAAGGACGAGACGAGGCATGGAGCAGCAACGTCGTGAAAATCAAATAAGGTCGCCACCAGACGACAAGCAGCAAGAAGCCCCCGCGCCGGGAAACGGCGGAGAAGCTCCCAAACAGCTTGACAGCAAAGTAAGATAGGGATACGTAAAAGAGCCAGATAATGAGGCGTAAAAAAAGCAGTAGGCAGCGCCAACGACCAGCCAAAACGCGCTAAGAGTAAAGCGAACGTCTGCAAGTAGAAGAAGAAGCAACCCGAGCAGACGCGAATGGCGCTTCGGCGTCGTCTGCTGCGCACTCGAGAGGCATCCGAGCGAGCGACACTTTGCCGCCACGCCGCCAAGCGGCCGCGATACGCACTCACACCACACACGCACGCATTCCGGCCGAGCAGCAGCGAAAGTTCATTAAGATCCACGACGGTTCCTCGCCTTTCTACTTCCCCATCAACCCCCCTTCCTTTAGACCTGACTTCCCGCCCCTCTTCTTTGCAACACCCACTGCAGGCAACCTCACACGAACGCCGGTGCGGTGCTATTTTACTTCTTGTTTGCCCTCTCGAGGCAGGCATCCTTCACCAAAAGGCTTCTTCCTCCGCAAGCCGCTGCTACCGTTGCATGAGGCAAGAATACACACGTGCGCGCATTGGCTTTACCCCTACTCCACTTCCTTTTTTTTTGCCATTAGCAGCCGCAGCCGGCTCCTGAGCGCCTTTCTTTGCCGCGCTGCATCGGCGCACCGGGGGGCGGCCGACGCGCCGTGGTATGCATCGTTAGGGGCCATTCAAGGGAATGGGGGTTGGGTTGGCTGGTCGGTCGGTTTGTTGGTTTACTGGATTGCTGGTTGGATGGGATGAGTCGTGGAGGCAGTGTGAGCACTTCTTTACTTTTGAGCTTGCGCGTTGGAGGTAATCACGGCGCTGTAGAAGTCGACGTCTTCTGATACCGCGCACCTAGTTTTGGGTAAGGGAGTTGTGGGATGCCCTTTATGGCAGGTTGGAAAGCTAAGGAGAGGGTAGATGGGCTGGTTGGGGTGCTAGGTGGCGCAAGGGTACTTACACCGTGCGTGGTTTTGCAAAACCATGCGGCGTCTCGGTCGCGAATGGAATGGATCAGCTGATATCAGGTTGGCGGACTACCTTATTAACTGTGTTTTAAGGCGATTAGTATTCTTTGGATACTTCATGAACTTTCTGCGGGCTATCTATCTATCTATCTATCTATCTATCTATCTATCTATCTATCTATCTATCTATCTATCTATCTATCTATCTATCTATCTATCTATCTATCTATCTATCTATCTATCTATCTATCATCTGTCCGTTTGTCTGTCCGTTTGCATGTCTGTCTGTCTGTCTGTCTGTCTGTCTGTCTGTCTGTCTGTCTGTCTGTCTGTCTGTCTGTCTGTCTGTCTGTCTGTCTGTCTGTCTGTCTGTGTCTGCTTTCTCACAAACCTGGGTACTCAGTAACCCATGTCGAATGAGCAGCGCGTCTGGCTGCTGTACTGACGGAAGAGGGTTCGGAACCAACCGTCGGACCAAAATGGGTCACTGGGTATGTGGAACGGTATACCTATGCGCCGCTCTTCAACGAACCTCTTTGACGCCGACGTCGGAAGGAGGATGCGAGACCGGGTATGTGGCGTGTGTATATGCACCGCTCTTCAATGAATTTCGTTGACGATGGCTTGCAGCCTTGTACATGTGCCACTCGGTTTGTGCTGCTATTCTATGAGCCTCTATGATACCAACTTGGGTACACCGGGTATGTGCCAGTAGGTCAGTGGCCGCTCTTCAATAAACGTCTTCGACGCCAACTCCGGCAACCAAGTGATTGCCACTGGAAATGGGCCGCTCTATGTTGACAAAAAGCATCCTTTCAATTTCTACTACGGTCGGCGAAATCGAATCGGCGCCGAGCGCGAACTTTACGGCGGCATCCATAGATGGCGCAGTGTGCGCAGTGGGAAGCGGCATGCAGTAGCCACAGCGCAGCGGGGAAGCGGAATCCGGCTGCATTCTGACCAGTCGATTTGGTGATGGCGATATTGACCAGCCCAATGTACCATCATAAACCCACTTGACACGGTGTCCTCGAGGACAGTAATCGGACGCTTCAGCAAACTGCACCACAAGTGCACTGGGGATGTGACGCTCTGCAATGAACGTCTTTCACGCCAGCTCTTTAGCGAGCTGCGCCATGAATGCGCTGGTTATACGCCTCTCATCAATGAGCCTCTCGCCAACTTGAGTCACTGAACATGCTCCACTGGGTGTTGCAGCCGAATGGGAACAATTCTCAGCGTTCGCACGTACCGGTACGCCATAAATCTTGTCGGATTGATTGATTGATTGATTGATTGATTGATTGATTGATTGATTGATTGATTGATTGATTGATTGATTGATTGATTGATTGATCCTTTTATTAGAAGGGATGGCCCGTGGACTAAGATAGGGGTAAGGGATCTCGGAGGCCGCACGCGGGCTTCTCGGCATTGTAACTAGATGGCGCAGCGTGGCTAAAAGAAAGCGCGAGATAGGAGCTCGGCTGCCGCTCGATGCGTTTCTCGGCCCGTGCACCTGCGCGCCGTGGATTCAGGACGACACGCGGAGGGTTCGTGCCGCCGCCGCTAGATTGCGCAGTTTCCACGGGGAAAACAGAGAGACAGAGAAACGCCTCATTCATAAGGCGTTTCGACGGTGCCGATATGTTGCGTGTCGCTATTATTGTTTCAATGCTAGGCGCATTACCGTCGACAGTCATCGTGAGATAGATCCTGCCCGTTTTTTCTCGCCCGCTACATTCACAGATGGCAGCACATGCGCAATAACGTTCCTCGTGATTTGTTTCTGAAGATATACTTAGTTGCAAGTGGGCGTCTTCCCTGTCCAGGTCTCCTTTTTCTCTCCGCAACGCTTCTGCGCTGTCCCTTTGCACACAAAAAAATATCACAGATACCTTTGTGGGTTGTAGTTCATTGTCTGATTCTCGGAGCGAAATCCAGGCGAAAACGCAAAATAATGCGTTGGGTTTCACCTCAATGGTTTTCATGCCCCCCCCCCCCCCCCCCTCCTGAGTTTATATATTATTCACTGCCCAATTATTATCAGTAACATGGAGATAGCTGTCTTGCGAAGAGCGCAGCGACTACGACGAACTTTTCATTCATTCAAGATGGTAAACACTTTTGGAGATACGTAGCGGACCATAGCGCTTTTACGACTGCCTACTTTCTTGCACCATGAACATTACCAGTGGGAAGCAGCGTTGGTGGCTTCGAAAGCGACGCAGGCATTGCTACGATTCATGAAATCGACTGGCCTCAGTGACCGATTGTAGACGTGAAGGACAACCGCATGTGTTCACACTGACAGTACCTTCTTCCCTCCCTGTCCTTTCTTTCATCCCTTAAACCTCTTCCCCGTGTAGGGAAGCAAACAGGACGTGCGTCTGGATGACTTCCTTACCTTTCCTTCCTTCTTTTCCTTCTCCTCCTCCCTACGCTGCTACGTCTGTACAAACAAGCACAGAAAGGTGTCTTCTGTAGCATTCCAGCACTGAAAGTAGACGGTGCGGCGGAATCTACGCAGTCAGTTATAGCTTCGAACGCTCGCCATTTCAGATGCACTGAAGCCCACACTCACCGCCACCGAACCTAACTTTTCGAGGCATTCTACTACCTGGAAGAGCTTTGTACGCCTGACATCGCTTTACAAATGTACTGAGGCAAAGAAAGCACGCAGGATTGTTCGCAAGTCGCAGTAGTGCGCATGACGAACGCGTTTGGTTCTCGGCGTCGTTTTGTTGAGCGCTATAGTGCTGCAACGCTCGTCTCTTCGTACGTGCGCCAAAGCCAACTTTAAAGGTCAGTGGAGAGTTCCACTTAACGTGGGCTCAGTACATGTGCAATGCAACAAGATTGCGAAGGGTGTAGAAGCGTGACTGTTGGAGTAGCGGCGAAGCTAGTACCTTCAGCCTTTGGTAATTCGAACGTCCTGCGAGAGTAACCCGTGGTTATTAGCTGCCATCGCGTCTCGGGAACGAGATCCTTTAGTGCGCTCTTGTCATGGGGCCCATCTAAAAGTCCACATATTGAAAAACGCGGAACTGCATTACGGCATATGAAAAACGATCATCGTCCCCCATTAACCCTCTTTCTGAACTCGCGAAGCGTCCTTCCATATAAAGAAAGGAGAGGGTAATAGAACCCTTCGGGCGTTCTCTTTTTGTGTCCTACGCTCGCCATGGCGAAAGCATCTCCAAACTTCTTGGCAGCAGCCATTTATTATCTCTTCGCTGAGGCCATTCACGTTTCCCTTGCCCTCTCAAAGTCACGAGTTCATTTTCTTCGCCTTTTTATAAGCTAAACCATGTGAATCCATGTCTTGCTCAACAACGGTACCTCAGCTTCGGAAAGAAGCTTATTGCCGGGTTTTATTGACTGCATCAACCAAGATCAAGTCTGCTGTTAGATCTTTTCTTTCTCTTTGCATCAGGGCTTTTACACGAAAACAGCGCAGTCATTACTCTGTCGTACAATATAACTACAAAACAATTATTGACGTTTTGTCGGCGAAGAAGCCATCCTTAAGAACTTGACAAATGTATATAGCGTTTTTTTTATATTTCGTTTTTTCCTACCAAGAAGTCTATTGAGCGTCCTTGTTCTAGTGTCTACTCCGTATTGTCTGAACCGACATTCAAGCCAGGTTGGATGGTTGGATCCAAAGTCCCTTAAGATAACAGCGACGGATGGTTGTGCCCTTCGTAACAGGCATTTTTAAACGCCCAGGAGACAAAATTTGAACGTATACCGTGACACACAGCTTGTCTTCAGCATTGCCACAGCGCCGAGGTAAATTGTTTTTGTTACTACACTGTAAGGCAGCCTTCCTTGCCAGAAAAAATTCGGCCGAACTCATCTCGCGATGACTGGCGATAGCCATGCGTTTAGCATTGAAGCGGTTTAGCGACAGAAAGTATTCCCATCGTCGAAATGAGTTGTATGTGAGGCGTGCACTAGAGCGAGTTTTCTTTTGCCCGCCTTCTTAAGAGCACTCGGCGCCATCTACCAGCGGCGCCGCAAAGCCTGCGCGTGGCCTCCAAAATGCACGGCGCGCAGATGCGTGCGAACGCTTAGAAACGCCTCATGCGGCGACCGAGCTTCCCTCTCGGGCTCCTTTCTAGACACGCTGCGCCATCTAGCGGCACTGCCGAGAAGTGCGTGCATGGCCTCCGAGACGAGAAGCGTGGCGCACCGGTGCCTGCGAACACTGATAATTGTTGCCTCGCTTGCCGCATACTCAGTGGTACACACTCAGTGAACCCAGCTGGCGATAGGGTTCGTTGAATAGCGGTAAGTACCCAGTGCATTCGTGGCGCGGCTCGCTAAAGTGTTGGCATGAGGTTTGTTCGATTCATAAAAAGGTACACGGCACCACAAACGAAAAGGTGCAGGGGGTGCCGGGCTGCACCCACTCGCTGCAAGGTTCAAGGGTGCAGGGCACCACGGCGGCACCTTGCCTTGCACCCCGTTCAATCGAGCACGGGGGTGCAGGGTGCACTGCTGCACCTCGGGGAATCGAGGGTCTAGGTGCAGTGCACCGTGAATAGGTGCAGAAGGTGCAGAGAAACTTGGTTGAATCGAATAGACCTATGAACAGCATCCACTGAAAAGCGGCCCACACCCAGTGCATTTGTGGCACAGTCTGCAAATATGCGTCGGTTCGCTGCCGTCGAAAAACCCTCGCGGTGTCGGTTCGATTCCTATCAGCATCTGAGAAATTTAAGGGGTGTTTTTCGCCATTGTAGAGCGGCACATTTGCAGTGGCACATGCCTATAGTTACCCAAGGTGACGTCAAAGACGTTCATTGAAGAGTGGCACACACCTGACTCATACACACTGAGCCCAGGTGGCATCAAAGAGGTTCATTGAAGACCCGCACGGACCAAGGGACACATACCCATTGTTCCAAATCGGCGCGAAAGAATTTCTCCATACCTCGGGGCCTACCAAGTCCCGCACCTGCAGTGACCCATGTCGGTGCAAGAGAAATTCGTTGATGAGCAGAACGTTTGTACACATTGACCCCATACTCGGTGACCAAGTTGTTCCAAGCTGTGTTACGTAGGATGGGACGGTGACACTGGGTAGCACTGGGAACGCCTTCGCAGACTGCGTGACAGTGCCCACAGAAACAGTTCTGTGTTGTGCGTATGTGTGGGGGGGGTTTACCTTTCTTCTTGTTTTTTCATTTTTTTTTTCATTCTTTTTCTCTCTCTCACCTATCGCATCCCTTTACACCTCCCCAGTGCAGGGTAGCCAACCGGAGATAATCTCTGGTTAACCTCCCTGTCTTTCCGTTGCCTTTCTCTCTCTCTCTCTCTGAAGAGAATCACGGTAACTGACCGTTATTGGTCACTGACTTCAGTGACTGAAGAAAATTACGGTCACTGACTCTCTTTGGTCCGATGGTTGGTTTCGAACCACGTTCACTCAGCGCAGAAACCCGATGCTCTGCCCAGTGACTTAGGTAGGCGGAAAAATGGTTAGATAGAAGTATACACAAATACAAACATAGGCGCCGGAATGCGCGTGAAGTACCTAAAGAATGCTAACGCATTAAGAGAAGTAAAAGTAAAAAGCAACACCGCCGACACATTCCCAATTTTGTACATGTGTTCGTGCATGTGGGTGAGCGCCTACGCACACGTACATCTTTTGAGTGAGTGAGCGAGCGAGTCAGCGAGTGGGTGGTGAGTGAGTTAGCGAGTGAGCCTGTCTGTCTATCTGTATATTTCTCTTTAAAGGTTTACTGCGATGCGGGGTTTGAACTCGTCGCGTTTTAGAGCTCAGCTCTGAGGCGCCCATTCCTGAGCTGAGTGTCCGCGTCCCTCGGCGTAACCGAGCGAACGAGCACAGCGAAGGATGAAAGCGAACGCGAAGCGCAACGGGAGATGAAATACGGCGAGAGCGAACAGAGCGCGAGGAGGAAAGCGGAGGAGGAGAGTGTGGCGATAGGGCGAGGAGGAAAGCGGAGTATGCGCTAGACGTGCTCCACGGCGGAGACCAGGCATGCGGCGAGCGCGTGCACCGATACCATAGCTGGCAATAAAGCGCTGGCGCGGGGTTCGGACCCATTGCGCATGCCCGGCTTCGCCTGCGCAGCCGCGGCCAGAGAAGGCCCTCCGCGCGAGCAACGTCTTCCCGTGTTCCCGCTTTCTTTCTGAACAATGAGTGACGCAATCGGTGCAAATGCTTCGCCTGCCGCTGCCGCTAACAGAGCTGCCCGAGCAGAGGCTCAGCGCTGGACCCGCCATGGTTGCTCAGTGGCTATGGTGTTGGGTTGCTGAGCACGAGGTCGCGGGATCAAATCCCAGCCACGGCGGCCGCATTTCGATGAAGGCGAAAAACACCCGTGTACTTAGATTTAGGTGCGCGTTAAAGAACCCGAGGTGGTGAAAATTTCCGGACTCCTCCACTACGGCGTGCCTCATGATCAGAAAGTGGTTTCGGCACGTAAAACCCCCATCATTTAATTTAATCTAGAGACTCAGCGTCACCGCCGAGAGGACCATGTAGTTCAGAATGAAATTTTTCGCCAGAATATATCGCGAATTCACAACACCTAAAAACTGCGCTCGAGTATCGTAATCGTCGGTGAATATTCGTTGTGTTCAACTACATTTGCCTTTTCTTGCATCCGAGAATTGAAGCATTTCATGATTTGTTGTCATTCACAGCGGCTGTTTGGCGCAAAAGTGACGATACCGGTGTCTCACACTGCGGCTCAGTCTGCGCCGCCAATGAAATGACAAGGAATACGCAATTTTCACGGTTGCTTCACGTTCGACAGTTAAGCTTAGCATCCGTCCAGTGGTAATGATAGAGGCATAAAAAGAGCGAGGATAAAATCACTTGAATTTGATGGCACTTACCTCTCAGGCCAAGGCTGTCACGGCGGTCAAAGCAGCGTTCAGCTCTGCAAAAAGAAAAACGAGGCTTGCTTAGATAAATGTGGACCAAGCAGCTTTAAATATAACAAACACCCGACCGTGTGTTCTTTAAAAACACGATACGACTGTGCTAACAAAATGGATAATGCGCCGGCAACATGTAATCTTTTCTGCAGCCTCGTAACACTTGCCAAGGCAAGGGACGTTACATGAGGATCCCAGACTGCGTCCATATGTTTCGGACATTACTATTTTCCTTAGTTAGGTTACAAAGACCGCACACCGCCTCAACCAAGATTCCTCGAATAAAACATGCGGCTTTCTTTAACTATAGAATGTCTAGATAGGCCCTATATACGCCTCTTTTACGGCCTCTCTATTCGAGCCACGTTCAATTAAATTTGTTCAAAGAAAACTATACTTTTCATCGGCTCAACTACGTTCAACAGCCAACAACAATTTCTATTTTTTTTGCACTTTTTGACCTTTTCGGTAATCATCGTCAACCAATACATTATCAATCATCAACCCATCTCCTCTTGGTCAGAATTTGCTTATATTTACAAACTACAGTTGCAGGCCCTAAACTAAATACGAAACAGTAAGAGGCATTGACACCGGTAAAGTGAGGTTAAGGCCTCAAGTAAAGCACGCAACTGAAATGCATCAGGAGCGGTGCGCTCTTCTGTATTCCACGGGAAATCGTTACGCGCGTCTTCGAGGAGCTGTGCATCCCATTTCATTACACGGGCACGCTGGCAACGGATCCGCCGAACTACTGTATATCATAGTAAGGACGTCCCGGTGTTAACGTTGCCGCGTTGCTTTAAAATCAGGACGGAACTTGTAATGGATGAATGGATGGATGGATGGATGGATGGATGGATGGATGGATGGATGGATGGATGGATGGATGGATGGAAGGAAGGAAGGAAGGAAGGAAGGAAGGAAGGAAGGAAGGAAGGAAGGAAGGAAGGAAGGAAGGAAGGATGGATGGATGGATGGATGGATGGATGGATGGATGGATGGATGGATGGATGGATGGATGGATGGATGGATGGATGTTATCAGCGTCCCCTCTGGAACGGGGCGGTGGGTGGTGCCACCAAGCTGTTGTTATTACATTGCCTAATGCCCTACGTACGTTAAAAAAAGCACGAAGAAAGGAAAAAAGGAAACGAAAACCCAGGAAGAATTCCCGTAACCAAACTTTCTGGACCACTATTGCGAACTTTGCTTTTGTGCGCATCCGTTGTTTGTCGTTTCCCTACTTTTCTTTCAGCAAACTTCAAATCTCCGCTTACTAATCTCTACTGAGGACATGTTTATTTGTCCCCTGCTCTTGTAGAACCCAAGAGCTTCAAGGAGGCCAGAGGTGCCTAATCGTCCGCTGGGCAGATGTATTCACATTCTAATAAAACGTGCTCCATCGTTTTTCTAGCTTTACCGCGGCAAGCACCATGCTTCTTCTTCCTTCCTATGTCTCGCTTTATGGGTCCGTGTTTTAAGGCATCCCGATATCGCTTCAAAAAGTAATGAGCTTCCCTTTGAGTTATCATAAATTGTTTCTTTCATGATTTCGTTTTTTCCTCTTAAGTAGTTACTCATGGCAGGTTTCTTTTCCATTGCCGCCACCCATGTGATTATTTCAGCCTCTCTGACTTTCCGCTTGACGTTCTTTGTTGCTGTGTTGCCCACTCTACAGGCCGCATACTTGCTGGTAAGCTTCCTAGATCTTTTCCTCTACTGCGAATCAATGTTTTTCCTGCACAGATACCTCAACACTCTGCCAGCCCATTTACTTTCTTCCATAGTCCTCAGTCTTTCTTCATAGTCAATTTTACTGTGAGATTCGCTCTCTTCAAAACTAGTCCAGTCCATATCACCCTGCCCAGCTTCATTTGCAGTCTTCCCGCGAGCGCCCAATGAGAGGCGTCCCCCTGACCTTTGGTTGCTATCGAGTTCCGATTGTACTCCTGATTTCAAACACATAACCGCAAAAGGAGCGTCGGTGGTAACATCTTGTGAGGTTTTGTTATACTACGATGCGCTAGAACGTCCAGGACACTCTTCCAGGACACTTGTTAAGAAAATGCACAGCGCAAAAAATTTGACGCCACTTCGGAAAGCTCCTACGGCAGCGGACAAGAAAGTTGCCGTGCAGCACACCAGGGCGTGACTTGAAGATTCGTGCGTGCTCAGTGTCACATAATATCGCCACGAACGTTGTGCGTAACGGTAATATATATATATATATATATATATATATATATATGTGTGTGTGTGTGTGTGTGTGTGTGTGTGTGTGTGTGTGTGTGTGTGTGTGTGTGTGTGTGTGTGTGTGCAGGAAAGAGATGACGAACTATTTGGAAGCCTTATTTACTAAACGTAGTCGGCTGGTGGACCAGCCTTCGTCAGACTACAGTACTGTACTCTGTACTCTGACGAAGGCTGGTCCACAAGCCGAAAACGTTTAGTAATTAAGTCTTCCAAAAAGTTCGTCGTCTCTTTCCTGCAGATGTTACGTCGGATCCTGCGAGCTGAACTTTGAAAAAAACCCATATATATATATATATATATATATATATATATATATATATATATATATATATATATATATAAAGTTATTCTTCAAGTAAATATATGCTGAAGGTAAGCGCTGGCATACAGTCGCTGTCGCTCTGTAATGTTCCGTAGTTTGCACGCATACGTGTGTTGCTCGCACTATTTCTCTAATATGGTAGCGTGCCAACACGACCGAGTTGTCGTTGCGGACGCGCTTAAATCCAACCTAGCGTGTCCACAAGCGCTTAGTTCTGCCAATCCCCGACTTCGCTAACCAGTCCAAATCGACGCTCTTTCAAAGCAACGCCAGTAAATTTTCCTATACTTCTTACACAGCCCCGGATGCAGGCGGCAGCGCAATTACGAGCTAACGACACTCAGAAAAAAAAAACAATGACAGGCGACACAACGTAGCCATCTCTTGATCAACCCCGTTAATTCGCGACGCGCACACCGCTCTTCCCTCGTATTAACCCATATCCCCCACCGAGCGTCGTAACTGTGCGACCCAGCGCCCACAGACAAACAGCGCTCGCACAAACACTGTTGCTTCTCGGTACAGCCCCCGCGCGACGGCGCCAGTCTCCCCCTCGCCAATCTCACACTCTCTCCCAACCTCCATCCCCCGGCGTCCGATTGCGGCGCTCACTCGCTCGCTCGCCGAACCCGGCGCCAACGGTCGGCCGTCGCCGCAGAGGCGTCGCGAGGTCGGCCGGCAATGCGCCGCTGTACCACGACCGACGTGGCAGCAGAAAGAACCACGCACGCAGAGGGGAGAGAGAGTCGTCCACGTCGTCGCTAAGCAACCCCCTCACCCCCTTCCCCAACCACCTCCAATTCCCCACTCACCCTTCGGCGCACTGCTACGACCCTGCCTATGCGGGTCACGCGCCCTGGACCCCGCCACACGGCGGCGGAGTTCGTCTGTGCGGCGCTGACGCAGAGGCAACGAACGGCAGTCAAGCCACCGGCCACCGCGGCAGATGGATAGGCAAATAGAAGCAGGCACCCACGCACGCACGCACGCACTGCACAGAGGCGCAATCGCGCTGTAGTCCCGTCGCGAGGTTATCCTGCTCTGCCTGCTCTGGCAGTTTGCTCCGTCGGTTCCTCCCTCGCCCTCCCGCACCATCGTTTCCCTATACGTTGCCCTCCGTTGCCCTTTTTTCCCCACTGCACGTCTCCCTCCAGTCGTCCCGTGTTTTCGCCCTTCGGGAGAATTTCCGCCCACGACCCTCCTTCGCTGCAATTCTCCCTTTCCTGCCATCCTGTTGCTCCCTACGTGCCTGCTCCTCCGTAGTTGAGCGCAGTGCGGTGAAGCCTGAGTTCTGGGATTCCGTTGGAGGTAAGGTAGCTTGTGTTTTTTTGTTATTAAACGGCGCTACTGCGGCAGCACGGGCCATCGAATGGTTACCTATCTCACAAATCAAAAATGAGCTCCGTCGATTATGCAATGTAGTAAGCAAGAAAAAGAAAAGAAGGAGAAAATGGGGAAACAGCAAGGAAAAACAAATAATAGCTTCCTGCGGCTCGTGCCCATAGTTCGCGTTGCCAACAAGCGCGGAAAAGTTGTCGCTGGAAGCTCATTACACAAAAGACAGAGATAAGTACAATTTGTTTGCAGAAATTGTAAAGTACGACGGGCGGATAAGGTCTGTCACCACCCGCCGTGGTTGCTCAGTCGCTATGGTGTTGGGCTGCTGAGCACGAGGTCGCGGGATCGAATCCCGGCCACGACAGCCGCATTTCGATATGGGCGAAATGCGAAAACACCAATGTACTTAGATTTAGGTACACTTTAAAGAACCCCAGGTGGTCGACATTTCCGGAGTCCTCCACTACGGCGTGCCTCATGATCAGAAAGTAGTTTTGGCACCTAAAACACCGCAATTTAATTTTTAAGGTCTGTCACCGGATGTATGAAATATAGGTGGAATTAAAATCCCCAAACGACAACGTTGCACGTGCTACCACCCCATTGCATAAGGGTGTGAATCTATCTATCTATCTATCTATCTATCTATCTATCTATCTATCTATGTGTATGTCTGTCTGTCTGTGTATTCTGTCTCTCCTGCCTGAAAAGATTCACCTCTGAAGAAGGGCAGACTCATACGTGAAGCAATTAACATTAGTAGCAAGAAACGAATTCTGCAAACACGCCACTGACAACTAAAAACTGAAACACTGACACACGCCACTGATATACGCATACCTGCCTACTCTCTCGAACATTTATTAATGTATACGAATTTGGGCTCATTTTACGACTCTCCGAACGTTACGCCAAGCTTTACGAAAAAAAATATGAATTCTGTGTTCTAAAACGTATCGCACGTCGGTCTCCGTACCTTCTGTTGCAAGTGTTTTGGTGGTGAAAGGAGGTATTAGGGATACTTACTTAAAAGCATGTTTACACAAACAATTTCTTGAAGCAGGTGAAATTGGCAACAGCTAAGCCTCTCAGAAAGTCGCCGTGATCCAACTTGTTGCTTTTCGAAGTTTGCTGCTGCACGATGTCCGCGTCTCAAGCCGAATCCTCGTTACTAAAGTGCGTATTCCGGCAAAGACACGTGCTCAGCGGAAGCTTTGAGGAGAAAAACACATTCGCAGCCACTTAAATAGTTTGAATACTAAAGCGCAATGACTTCTCTAAGATATCACCTTACTTCAAAACTCTACCTTAATCCGCCTTAACCCACCTTCCAATATTTGTATCAAACTTAATCCACCTTCTGTTCATTTAAATCTACCTTAAAACGCCTTAATCCACTTTAATTCATTTTAATCCACCTTAATCTACTATAATCCACTTTAATATACTTTAATCCACCTTAATCCCACTCTGATAACAGGCCAGGTCAGTTTTTTTAGTGTCGGCCAGGACGTCCTTCCGACGCCGTGACTGTTCACCGTTAATGGCTGTGTGAATTAGGCCTTATAAGTTTTCTGCATTGCGCGCCCCCACCGATATGCGGCCGCCGCGGCCGGGATTCGATCGCGCGACCTCGGGCTTAGCAGTGCAACACCAGATAGCCGCTGAACCACCGCGGCGGGTCTTACTTCGAGTTAAACTTGTCGTTTGCGTCGGTTCGTGTCATCTTGTGTGAAGCCACCCGATTGTCATACGTCTCAACACCGAAACGAAAGGGCGCAAGAAAATGCCAGCGCGTACACCGAGGTGTCGGGGCGACGGCCGTCATTCACCGAGTGCGCGCGAATAATTGTGGCCCAATAACGCGCTGCAGCAAACAAACAAACAAACAAACAAACAAAGGCTTCACGAAGGCTAGTGTTATATCCCTGCGCCTTGATAGCGCAAGTGGTATTAACGTGCACCCAGGCGGCGCGATCGATTAGCGATAGCTCGTACTTCAGAGGCAAATTGTGCACGAGAGACTCGAAATTGCTGCCGCAAGTTCTTACAGCTGCTGTTTCATGCGGCCCCTTCAGTTTATTTGAAAGAGCGAAGAAGCATCCTCGCTCGGAAGGCGGAGCCTTGGCACGTCAAATGCATTGGCGCAAGCGTCAAAGCAAGTTGGCGATGGCGACAATGAAATCCCCCCACAAAAAAATTTGTTTTAGTGATATAACCGCTCGTCTCGTCAGAATTTCTCCTCGGGCTATATAAGTTGGTGCTTGGTCAGATGAACTTATAGGGGTCGGCGGATGGTAATATTGGAGGCTAACTAAAAATGCGAGTCGAAAACTGCCAGAAGCGAATTGAATGGAATATCGAATACGTTTCAAACAAAAAAAAAAAACGCCGTTTTCGTGGTTATAGAACGACGGTCATACTAGGAGGAAGAGGAGGAGGAGGAGGAGTGTTGCTTGCTGTACCTTGGCTTGCAAAAAAGTTGCCGGAAATTGCTCCGCCTGAAGGCCTCGTGTCAACCGCGATACGGTCGGAAAGACTTCGCAGTCAAGCTTATCACACCAGGCATACGGCTTACCATTGGCTTACCAACGCTACACTGTACCAAGGAGGGACTTTAGGAGGAGCCGAAGCGTCTCCCTCCTAAATATTCAGTGTCCTCGCGGGAACAAAATATCAAGCGCACTTGAAAGCGGGGGCCGTCTTGAGCTCGAGTCCATCTAATAACATCTTACGCGTTCCGCTTCAAAAGCAGGACGCCTTGTTGCGTAACGTTCAACGTCACCAAGAGCTCGACAATAGGTCCACGACCACGGTGCGCCGAATGCTGTCTTGCACCGCCAAGCTGGAGTTTTCGCTGACCCTGTGTATGCGGATGCAATAAAAGAGAAGGCGAATGAGTTCTGTTAAGTCGTTTAATCATGCAAGCCGGATGCGGTAGGATTAGCTTGGATTAAGATGGATTCATTCGCGTCTCTTTTCTCGCGTCGCGGGATGCCTTCTTCGTTGGCTTCAACTGTAGCGGTTTGCCCGCCCGACTGCCAGCGGCCTCGTTGCCTGCTACGCCGACATGGGAAAACGTATACACACGCTGTAAAATAATTTACACCCTTAAAAGTGAAAAATGGTGTAAATGTGTCTATAACTGACACCATAAGGGTGTGAGTTATAGATTCATTTACACCTTTTTTCACTTTTAAGGGGGTAAATTATTTTACAGTGCACTGGTACACGACGGTAAATTCGACTTGTGAATCCGAAAGTGAACCCCGCGAATCCCGTGGCATTCACAATGTCAGCAAGTTCACGTCCTACTATCGTGCCCGTTTTGAAGCGTTGTTTATGAAAAGTCCGAACGGAGCATAGGGAACGAATAAGAAATTTGTTCGCATACCTAGGGCTGTTCAAAGATTGCATGATCGCGGTTTCAGAATCGAAACGTCTGGCTGCTTGAGCAGTTGTATATCGCGCTGCAATACGCAATCTGTCATGTCTCGCGTCGAATCTGGCCGCCTGCATGCCATTTTATTGCGCTTCTGCTCCAGATTTTTTTAGACGTTTGACAGCGCTCAGTTGAGGATTTCGACAATTCGAAAACTACGAGGAAAATATTAGCATTTGCAAATGCTGTCTTTTCCATGCGAAGAATGAACGAATCGAATAGCACACGATTCGTTAGTCGAAATTTACCTCTGCGAGCAATCACAACTAGCAAAAAAAGAAAGTGCTCCAAATATTTCCGCGACCGCTGCACCGAATTAGCCAGAATACCTCCCTGGCACATTCTCCGTCTTGTATCCGATCTCCTCTCTTTTTTTTTTTCCTTCGATTCTCGCTTCTCATTCTCGGGCGGCGCGATATTCTATTAGACCCACTACTCGTCTCGCTAATGTGGTGCAGCCTTATGACCATAATA